>NW_021635351.1:0-32500 GCF_004799145.2 Neltuma alba
TATCTAGTGCGAAAGGCCATTT
The DNA here is from genome assembly GCF_004799145.2 of Neltuma alba. Classification (NCBI taxonomy): domain Eukaryota; kingdom Viridiplantae; phylum Streptophyta; class Magnoliopsida; order Fabales; family Fabaceae; genus Neltuma; species Neltuma alba. The sequence goes on from NW_021635351.1 coordinate 23, forward strand.
TCGGGAATGTCCTCTGCTCTGACTCTTAATTGATGATATCCAGACCTTAAGTCAATCTTGGAAAACACTGCTGACCCCATTAGTTGATCTAGCAAGTCATCAATCCTAGGCAAAGGATATTTGTTCTTGATAGTCACTTTGTTCAACTGCCTGTAATCTATACACAATCTTAAGCTCCCATCCTTCTTTCTCACAAACAGTACTGGGGATCTCTATGGTGAGACACTTGGTCTAATAAATCCTTTTTCAAGTAACTCTTTGATTTGCTTTTTCAGCTCTGCCAATTCAGAAGGTGACATTCTGTACGGTGCTTTAGAAATTGGAGCTGTCCCTGGTACTAGCTCAATGGAGAATTCAACTTCCCTTTCAGGAGGTAAACCGGACACTTCCTCAAGAAATACCTCAGGAAACTCCTTTACTACCTCGATTTTCTCTATACCAACTTCTTTATCTGTACTAACGGAAAAGAAAACAGCATACGCCTGACAAACCTTCTGAATACACTTAGTTGCTTGAGTAGCAGACAACCACAAACGGCCATTAATAGCCTCAACTATTGTAGTGCACAAAGGAAGAGTTACCATCTTCCTTTTACAATCTAAAATGGCATTATTTGCTGATAGCCAATCCATGCCAATAATCACGTTAATACCCTTGAGGGGTAGACAAATCAAATCAATCACAGACTCACGATTCTCAAATTTAAGCACAAGACTTAAACACGTCTGTGTGGTTAACACAGTGGCTCCCGCTAGAGTTGACACTTTCAACATGTAAGACAAATCATGCATTGAAAATTTAAACTTTTGAGCACATTCTGCAGCAATAAAAGAATGAGTGGCACCAAAATCAAATAACATAGGCATATCATGTCCTTGAAGAGAGACAGTACCTCTAATCAGATTAGGAGACGTACCAGCTTCCTCTTTAGTCAAAGCAAAAACTCTCTCGAGCACCGTGGATTTGAAACTAGGAGTTTGCTGCCGCGTCTCTGGACAATTGCGAGCTATATGTCTAAACTTATGGCATCTATAGCATTCCTAACACTGTCCTGGGTGATTTCTCCCACATCTCATGCAAGGACCACTAACACTTGGTGTGGATCTGGCAGGATCACGTTGGACACTCTGATCTCCTCCCATACGGTTCCCCTGAGCCTGTCTCCTCTACATAAAGCCTCTACGGGCTGAATTCTTCTGATTCTGGCTCTTGCCTCTGCTTGAGTTACCCAACCTCCTATAATTATAGCTACCCTTCTTATTGACTCCTCCCGTTGGCCTCATAAAACCAAAGAATCTATCATGATTATCCCGATGTCGACAATCCTCTACCTCTCGGGTTCTACGAGCTATCATCCTAAGTTTCGTGCAAGCATCCTCGAAACTCTTAAACTCATATAAGGCCATTTACTGCTTCAACTCTGGCCTCGCCCGTTCTATCAATTGTCGGGCCATCCACTCTGGGTTATCATTCTGTTGTAGGTAAGTAACATGCTTTGAGAGGTCAATATACGTGGCAATAAACTCATCCTCATGCATGTTCTCCTGTCAAAGAGCATAAAAAGCTGTTTCTTTTTCTTATCTCATAACTGGGGGAAAGTAGTGATCAAAGAACATCTGTTTGAATTCGTTCCAAGTAATCCCCAAGTCATCTATGCCGCTTACACTCCTCCACCACCTCTTAGCTTGGTCCCTCAATAAGACCACAGTTACTTGTACCTTTTGATAGGTATTACAACCACAAGCCTTGAAAATTGTCTCCATGTCATCTATCCAAGCCTCAACTGTATCAGGATCCATACCCCCATCAAAAGTCTTCAGGTGATGTCGCTCTATATCCTTCCATACACTTTTAAGGTTCACCGCCTCTTCTTTTCCTGGTCACCTTTGTGAAATACTCTCTTCTTTGGTTCCTTCAATAGAATCCCTGTGGGTGACAGAATTTCCCACATACGGCCCAGGAAGCCCATTCCCTTTAAACTCTTCCACAGCTTTCTTGATTCTCAAATCTTCCTCCATCTTACTTACTCTCTCATCTACCACCATAACTACCACTTCCCTTAGCTGTTGTAGTAAGGTCTCTTGGTTAAATTGCAGAGGATTCCGTGGTTGATTAGGTGGGTTTGTGGATTCATCCCAACCTTGATCGGTTTGTCGGGATCGCGTCCATACCATCCTCCCCACCTAAGGATGGAACCCACCAAAAGAAACACAAAGTAAGGTCAAGCACAGACACAGAGTAACAGGGAAGGTTATGTGAGATTATTATATATTGCCACTAAATGCAATGTAATGCAACTCAATTTGCAGAATCTTTGGCTCTGATACCAAATTGTGACAACCGTTCTCTCAAAACCATTTTAGATTAGATTCAACAATTTATTTGAATGATTAACCATGATAGAAAAGAAGAAATCTTAAATTTTTAAAATCGCTATCATGGTTAAAAGAAATAAACTTATATTACGAGCCACATCAATCGTTAACTTGGGTCTTGGACCTTCAAAGTCCAGCAATATCATTCAATCATTAGCCCAAACCAAACTTATACTTTCAAACACACGAACTAATAAAACATTTTAATATAAGTCATAGAGCCCATTAGTCAAAAGTCAACACTATCAAATGAGCATAATACGCAAAGTCTTAAATATCTCTGGCCTTCCAATGACCCCCCAGATCAGATAGTAGTAATTAAAAGTATTAGTTTACAATATTAGAGTATATGGGCCCTACATGGTAATATATAACAAGTCAACACATAAAACAAAAGCAGGGAGGTTATACAAGCTGTAACAGCACACTATGCCTCCAAAGCTTTCCCTGATAGGCCACCACCGGAACTATCACCTGAAGATAGTAAAAACCATGGGGTGAGACAAACGCCTCAGTAACCAACTTTCCAACTCATCACACATACTAACACATGCTCGTGAGATGCCAACTAGGACAGTTATTAATTCTCGAGAAATATAGATATATCCATAGAAATATAATTTCAATCATCCAAACCCTCACTATGGGGGCTAACACACAAGCCACATAAGTCTATCTCTCACTATGGGGGATCAATCAAACATATGGGCCTATCCCTTACTTTGGGGGACGAATAAGAAGCCACAAAGGCTTATCCCTCACTATGGGGGAAGAAGGAAGAAGCCAACCAATGTGCACCGATGGCGGCCTTAACACGTGGTAGGATAGTGCTCAATCCAAAATCTAAATAACAACCAATCATTCACAATATAATGAAAAATGTCTCAATCTTTTCTCAGTTCAATCCATAAGATATAAATCATATATCTTTTCCAAACTTTTTAATCACAATTCCAAAAATCCCACAAGACAATTTTCATGGCCCAAAAGATATAATATATCTACTCGAATTCCAAATAACAAATATTATTCAAAAATAGGAAAATACTCACAAACAACATATTAGCACATATAACAAGTGGAAAGTGATTACCTCTCATCAAAGCAATACTAAGGATTACCACAAGGTCAATCCTTTGCTCAACCAATAATTAATCTACACAATTAATATAACCACATATTAATATAAACAAATTAGTTAATTAAACTTCGCTATATTAGTTAAATTTCTAATTTAATTAAATTTTTATTCTAAATTCCCCGCAACTCTCATAACCTAACAATTATTAAGTATTTTAGAAACAACTTGAAATTTCTAACAACCCAAATTATTTATTTACCACCTCCAAATTATTTACCTTAATAAAAAGGATTTTCCACAATTTCCAAATATAAAATTATTATGTTCTAAATTCTAAAAATCGCCATTTAAGTTTAAACCTCAAAATCAAACTATCAAAAATTTAATAATATTTCAAATATTTATAAATAAATAATCTAATCAAAACTTTAATGATATAACTATCATATATATATTTTCATCAATAATAAACTTTTTAGCTACAATAATTATTTAAAAACCTTCAGTCACCCAATAAATAAAACTAGACCGATTAAAATCTCAATAATATATCAAACAATCCAAATAATTTATTTAACTTGAATTTAATTGGTAAAAATATGGTATATCTCATAAATAACAGATTTTCAACTAAATAAATTAATTTAAATACTAAAACTAACAAATAGAGAAATCTAAACTGATTAAAATTAACAACTCATTTACTTCTAAATTTCTATACTCATCTTTTGTCAAAACTCAATACTTAGATCATATATAAGTCTCAAAATTTTCTCCAATCACTATAGTAATAATGTAAATAGGAAGCTCAAAATATACAAGAAATATTAATAAAGAAAGTTTGATAAAAAGAAGTAATCTTATGTACCTAAATTATCATCAAAGTTTTGCCTTCTCCTTCACGAGGACTACTGCTATGCTCTTTTTATTTCTCTCTCACTCTCTTTCTCTCTTCCCCTCTTTCTCTCACGCATTCTCATCTGCCTCCTACTCTCTCTTTTATCTCCATCTTCCCAACTACCTTTTTCATTTTTTCTTCTATCATTAAATACGTCAGCCCCAAAATTCTTCATTCTTCTTTCAATACTACCTCCATTTTCCACCTCCCAATTTTCAATCTTCCACCTTTAGTTTTCAAACTTTCCACCGAATCAGTGGAAAGTTGACTCAATTAATTTTTTTTAAAATCTTTTTATTTATATATATTTTTAATTTAATTGTTTTTTCTAAATCCTAAAATAAAGTTTAGAATATTAAAAAGAGTATAAAAATTACCGTCCCTTGGAGATCTTAGCTTTACATTCAATTCTTCTTTCTTCAATGGCAAGTCATCTTTGCTTATGACTAAACATTCTTCTGAATCGAAGATCACCTAGTTGTTTTTGTTAGTACTTTGACTGACACTGAGCAGATTATGACACAGGCCTTCTACGTAGTACACATCTTCAACCTTCATCCCTTTGTCACTTCCTATCTCTCCGATTCAAGTAATTCTTCTAGGTTGATTGCTGCTGAAGCTTACTTTGCCTTCTTCTCTTGGTTTGAGTGATGGGAATTTCTCGGCATCACCTATCATATGTCTGAAGCATCCACTGTCGATGTACTATTTGTTCGTTCTGGATGCTTTGAGGCATACGTGTAACAACACAATCATGTTTTAGGTACACATACCTTCTTGGGTCTTTTTTTGTTAGCATGAATTGTCCTAGGCACATAAGTACCTTTGGGCACCCATTTTAATGTCCTGTAAATTCCTTTTTTCTTGTGATAACAAGAAGAGGTTGTATGACCTTTATGGTTGCAATAAGAACATAATGCAAAAGGATTAGAGGAATGAATAGTATTTCTAAAGAAGGTAAGATACGATCGAACTACTTTTCTTCTTTCCTTTCGTCTTATCTTGAACAGGATCATATCCTATCCATTGAACATCATTGAGCTCCTAGAATCACTTTGAGCATTTCACTGCCCTTAGTGAACTTTTTCAAGGTTCTTGCTAGATCCTCAGCCTTGCTTCTATTCTGTTCACATTCTGTACATACTGGGGGTGGAACTGTGTTATCTTTCTGCTTCGCTTGCTGTTCCTCCAGAAACTTTATTTTTTTCTTGGAGCTTACCAACTCCTTTACAATTCTTACTAATTCTAAATGTAATGCATTGTATTCAGATTGTAATCCATCATAGAAGGGTTCAGAAGTGATTACCTCATCTGTCTCTGAATCTTTATCTTCCTGAGCCACGAGACAGATGTTGGCAGTTTCTTCATCGTCCTCTAAGGAGCTATCCCCCCTATTGATGTGACAAAGGCTTTCTTCTTTTTGAACTTTTTTTTTCTTTTGTTTGTCCTTTATGTTGGACAGCTGGGGATACTCTGCTTTGATGTGCCCTAGCTTTTTGCATTCGAAGTAGATGATTGGTTCCTTTGGCTCATTTTGAGATGTGGAGATTTTATGTTTTGATTGAAACCTTCTTCTGCCTTTGTTTCTGTAGAATTTCTTGAACCTTCTGATAATAAGACCTATTTCATCATCTTCTAGGTCCTCTTCATTGTCATCTCCATTCTCTTGAGTTCTGAGAGCAATGCCTTTACGGTTTTTCTCATTCATCTCCTTTTTATATTTTTTCTTGCTCTCATATTCTGCAAGACTCCAAAATAATACTGCAACCGAGCGAATTGATTCTCCCTTCGTTTCGTCAATGGCTGTTACTTTCTGCTCCTATTCTTTTGTGAGACCCTTAAGATTTTCCTCACTTGGTCTTCCTGACTATACTTCTTTCCAAGTATAGTGAGGTGATTTATGAGGTGTGAGAATCTGACTTTCATATCTCGAATGCTCTCTCCATCCTTCATTCTGAATAATTCGAATTCTGTGGTGAGAGGGTTGATTCTGCTCTGTTTTACACCGGTGGTTCCTTCGTGAGCTATCTCCAGTGCTTCCCACTTTCCTTTGCAGTTTCCAAACTATAAACTCAGAAATATTCTCTTTGGCTTAGTGTACAGGTTAGTTTGTTGATAGCTTTGTCATTTAGTGTCACCAACTTTCTATCTTTTTCATTGAACTCCCTGGGACTATTACGAACTTGTTGTCCATCTACGATTTTCATCGGGATGTAGTTACCATGTTTGATCACGTCCTATAATCCATACTCAGTAGCTTTGATGAATATTTTCATTCTCATCTTCCAGAAGGTATAGTTTTCTCCGTTAAAGCCAGGTGGTTTTGATGTTGAACACCCTTCGGGTAGCACTCTATCTCCGAATCCTGCCATAAGATCTCTCTTTAGACTGTTAAGTCTTTATAGAAGAGACCTACTCTGATACCAAATATTAGTGGCAGTCTCACCCAAGAGGGGGGTGAATTCGGTGAGTTATAAAAATCTTGCGTATTAAAACAATAAGCTAAACAGAAACAGAGTGCATGAGTTATAGTGATTTCACCGTAGAGAGTAGACACAAAATTTATACTGGTTCGGTCTCAACCACTTGACCCACGTCCAGTCCTCAAAACACCTCTGAGTATTTCACTAAGTTCCAAGATTAATTGGGCTCTTGGTGCCACAGTATGACAATTGATTCGCTCAATCACTGCCTCTTACTATCTACAAGATTACAATCCCACTCAAGAGTCCATACTCTTAAGTTTCACTCAGAAATTAATTAAAGATGATAGATAAAGTTCTCTCATAGAGTAAATAGATGAGAAACACTGAAGCTTAGTGTAAGCAAAAACAGAGTATTGAATGTAACAGTAAATGATCAATGGTAGCTCGTGCATTCAATCCTTGCATTCAATGCTTCTTCACGCCTTTTATAGTTGAGGAAGTTTAATAACTGTTAGATGGAAGAGCTTCTAGCTATTGAGAGTTTGGTTGCGTGTTTTCCCAGTTGCAACGGTTTTCACCATTAATGCTTCTAACAAAGTAGGTTACAGGCTACTAAACAACCGTTGGACAACTGTTGAGTTCTTCTTCTTAATCTGGAATAATAATACTTCAAACTAATAAGTTTTTCTTGTAGACTAAAGCTTAGGAGCATAACTGATCAAATGATAAAAATTAACATTCAGTTTGAAAGTGGATTCAATCAGCTGCTAAATGTTTTGAACAAGAACTGGACATCCTTGATTGAAGTAATGATCAATGATAGGTTGATGAATTAAGTTATCGATATTCAAAGTGAGAGCTTTTAAAACAGGTAACTATATTTATCGATCAAGTGATGGATTAACCATTGATTGATCAAGTGATCGAAAAGTGAAAAAGATGACTTCAGAAAAACATGTAAAGAATAGTTTTGAGTTCACTGTCTATTTTCAATTCCTTAGTATAGAGAATTAGGATAATCAAGAAGGCTGAGAAAAGCTTGAAGAGAAATAACCAACATATTTTGAGAGTCACTATGACTAGTTGATGTTTAACTGAAATAAGTCAAACGATCGATCAAGTGATCAAAAAATATTTGATCAATCATGTTATCGATAAAGCTAAGTAAAGTGAAAATAGATTTTCAACAAGTAATAATCAAGTACTTTATCAATAAATGAGAGATAGATAATTTGATTGATAAAGATGTTTAACAAAGATTTTCTCAAAGTGCACAAAACATATAATGATCGATTAAGTGATCGATAAAGGATTGATCGATCAAGTTATCGATAAAGATAGTGGAAGGACTTAGTTTTGATATGATAGGAAAACGTTTGATTGATCACGTTATGTGAAAACAGAGCACTCAGAAGCTTGAGTGATCAATCAATTTATCGATAAATAGATTATCGATCAAGTGATAAAAAATACAGCTTAAAAAGTAACACAGTGAAATAGTGATTATCAATCATTTGATCGATAAATCACGGATTGATCAAGTGATCGATAATGCAACCAAATAATAACTTTGAACAGAAACAAACTGAGTGGGTTTTTAACCAATGTGCAATCAGGTTATCGATAAAGTAATCGATAAATGATGAAAGAAACAGAATATAGCCAAAGTGAAAGAGCTTTACCATTTATCTGTCTTCTTATCAGTAACCTATTTATTGATCATGTGATTGATAAATACTTACCAATCTTATGTCCCATTATCTGACAGTTGTTCAATCATTAGATTATCGATCAATTCATCGATAATTTTCTGCAGGCCTCTATACACAACTGTGTTAACAATGATCAATCAACATATTATCTATCAAGTTATCGATTAATATTTCTACTAAGTTACTTGTTTACATAGGAAGGTTATCTATAAAGTGATCGATAAACCCTTAATCGATCAAGTAATCGATCAACTTACTAAAACACATATTCCTAAATTTGTTATCATCAAAACCTTAAATCTAATAGATGGGAGAAGAAATCGAGAAGTGGAGCAAGAAAGAGAGGAAAAGAATTTAAGAAATGTATTATATTACGTTGTACACTGTATATGCCAGTGTATGTTGTAAAGGTGCTATTGATGGTATGTGATGATAAATTATGATGTTCTATGATATTGTATGGGAATGGTTAGTGTATGGATGGAATGGTATTATATATAGAAAGACTTAATCATGAACTGTTAGTGCAAGTTAGGGAATAAGCTATCCCTAATTAAGCAACAAAATAGTGATAAAGTAGAAGTATGGCAAACGATTAACTCTACCCATGAAGTTTGGCATGATTAAAGTATACATCCTATGCTTTAAAACAAGTGGTAGATCACTTATAACGAATGTATGTGCTAAGATTTATGATTGCTCAAAGTTGGACTAAAAATCTAAAATTTACTAGTAAACAGTGACTCGGGAATCAATCACAAAATTCAATCTACGGGCTTGTTTTGTGAATCGCTTGAACCATAACACTTCCAAATGTGTACTCTGAGGGGTTAAAGGTAGGATGTTTCACATATCCATCATAGGTCCAGCCATAAGCTATCTCAACTTTCTGAACAAAAACCTTGGTTACAACCCCACATACCTATTATCAAGGAGAGAATGGTTTTAATCAACATTTCATGATGACAATTATGTGCTTAAGGAATAATTAGAGGGCAAATTACATTTGAATATCGCATAATTTTATGTTTAAGGACCAAAAAGTTTAACTTCAGTCCTTTAATATTTCACCCAAATAAAAGTCGGTCCTTGATAGCAATGTGCCTCAGCAGTTTCATATGAGAATCTAAATCTTAAAATATATAATAAAACATGTTTTAAAATAGTCCAATTCTAAAAAGTCTGAACAGAATGCTTGTATAAATATAGATATGTTCTAACCTTGTTAATTTTGGATCGTTCAGCCACATGTATCCTTGTGGAAAAGTTAACAGGGACTCATTGTCAAGAAGTTGACTATTGACATTTGTTACCTGAGAGAAACGTTGGCTCCCTCCAGGTGTTTCATCAAGGCTAGCAATAATATTAATATAGATGATTAATTTTTTTCTTGGATAAATAAATTTAAGTGAAAAGCAATTTTATAATGTGAAAGTAGATTTGCATCAAATGTAACTTTTGGAGTAGAATTTGAGCCTCTAGAATATCAGGACTGAATGAAACCTTGGTTGCTTCGAGCACATTAGTAATGTGACCATATGCTAATACTGACACACATATCACTACTAATAAATAGAGAGTAAGGACATTGTGAAACATCTTTCCTTTAACCTCTCAGAGTATGCATTTGGAAGCATTACAGTTTAAGCGGATCATGAAACACGATTGAAAATTTGCAATTGATTCTCAGGTTACTGTTCACTGGTTAAATTCTAGATCTTCAGTCTAAATTTGAAAAATTATAACTAATTACAAAAAAATCTTATCTATTTAAAGCTCTTTCAATTCTCTATAAAAAAAAATCTGGCCTTAACCCATGCCAATTCGTACAGTTTATTCATTGAAGTTTACTACTTATTTGGTAAAACTGTACTTTCTAGTTTCTATATCCTAACTTTGGTTAAGCATAACTCTTAGCACATATATCTATTTTAAGTGATCTATCACTTGTTTTAAAACTCAGGATTTTTACTTTAACCATACTAAATTTCACCAGCAAAATCAATCATTTGTCTCACCTCCACTCTATCATTAATTCATGGCTCATTTAGGGATGCTTTATCCTCCTAACTTGCATTGATAATTCATAATTAACTCTTTCCTTGTATAATACCATTCCATCAATTCATAAACTATTCCCATATATTATTATAGTCAATTATACATGCCATCATCATTATTTTCCATCGTATAACATTAGTGGCATGTTTATGTCATACATTAACATACAAATTATACAATGTAATCCAATAAATGTTCTCAATTCTTTTCCTCTTTCCTTACTTCTACTTCATGCATCTTTTGCTTGATCATTATCACTTTTTATGGTTGGTTAAGGGAGAGTGAGATTTGGACGAATCTTAGTAGCAAACATTACCATTATGCATGCAAGAACGATGCAAGTATATGATATGCTTGTTTGATCAAACTCATGCTTACTTATAACATATTCTCATGCTCAATATTTCATATTAACATGTATGACAATGAAAAATATTGATGAAACAGAGCATCATGCTAGCATTAACATCTCATATCATCATCAAACAACATAATGCATATCACACACAAGCATACACATCACAAGAAGGGTAAGTTCACTACCTTGTAATCTTTAAGCTTTCTTCTTGCTCTTTTTACTTTCCAACCACCAAGATTGCTTAAACAACCTTGCTATTTCTCTTTGTCAGTGTCTCATGGCCCTAATTTCACAATACACAATAATAGGAAATCCATTAAGACCATGAAAAACTGTTAACCTTCTTAACTCTTATACTTTTTCCTCTTTGACCTTAAATTTTACTTTCTTTTCTATAGCCTTTAAAATCATTCTCTTGGTCATTTCCCACTCAATTTTTCATGAGAAACCCAAATATGGGCTTGGATTTATCAAAATCTAACTCATTCTCTTTAAATTCTAGTTGATTGAATAGTATGCACATCGGGTCTAAGATTTCATCTTCAATTCTAATGCTTCCAAACTTATTTTCTCACCTTTACCCCACACGAATTTTCATTTTAAACACATTAGCAGTATCAAAATCCAATCCTAGCCTTGAGAACTAGCTTTGGCTGAATCTTATTTAAGTTGCATAATCATGAAATGCAACTAATGTCAACATAAAACCACTTGATTCTTGTTCCTTTCAAGCCTTTAGACATTATTCTAACATCAATTTCATCCTCTCCTATACTTAGAGATTTCGTGTAGCATACCCCCTAAGGGTTTCAAACTCTCAAAAACCATTAAAATCCATAACCAAGCTTAACAACAACAAGGGTAGTGAAAAGTACTTCAAAAACCATGAATATAGCTTGTTTTAGAGCTTGATCTTGCTTGCATAGGATCACTTGATCTTTCTCTTTCCTTCTTTTTTCTCTCTCTAGAATTCATTTTGCTAGAATTTCTCCATAGTTTTCTTGAGTTTTGGATGAAATAAGGGGAGGGTAGGGGTATATATAGAAAACAAGATTGAATCTTGGCCCTTGATCTTGTAAATAGGTAGCTTAATTTTAACCTTCTATTTTTTCTCTTTTCCTTGTAGTGACAAGTGTCCTCATGACATTATGCTTACCTCATCTTGCTTACATCATCAAGCCACATGTCCTTAATCTAAATGTACACGTGTCTTGCATCCAATCATACATATATCTTGCACCTAACTATACATGTGTCTTTGATTTAACCATACACTTGTCTCTTCCGTGTCCCTTCATCATTTTGGCATTAGAATAGAGAGAAAATAGATAAAAAAATTCATGCAAAATATAGCCCCTAGGCATTCCTCCACCTATCTTGCTATTTTACACCATATCAGATACTTATTCGGGTCTTGACTTACTCGGGACTATTGAGACATGTTCTGATACCATTTTCTCACCTCAAATAAGTCTACATGGTATTATGTAACATGCCTAAAGCTGAAGTGATGCTCTTCCCTTGTTCTTCCATTAAAACAATTAATAATATTTATTTTGGAGTAAATTTGACCAAATTCTTTCTACGGGTCCATGACTCTGAGAATTTGTTTCTAAGTACCAATGCTATTTATTCATCATGGGAAATTTCTCTAATTTTTCTTAAGTCAAAAGTCAACCTCTAGATAGTTTTCTTTGACTTTCTTCAGATAATGTATAAATAGACTTTAAATTCTATTAAAGTCAATATCTTCACTTTCGGGGGACGAAATGATTTTAAAACCTATGATAATTCCTAAAGTATTTTCTCCCATTTTTGTCCACTTATCTAAGGCCTCCCTATATTTTAAATAATTCAATTTTCGCTAGTATTCAAAATTAGCCAAAACCCTAGGAATTCCACAAATTTCTTTCAGGAGTATTTTTATCATTTTAGTCTTATACGAGCCTCTAGACCTTGTTCCTATTTTTTTGAAATTTTTCTAAAGTATTTAGGCTAACTTTCCATCTCTACCCTTTTTATCCTAAAATTTTGCAAAATTCGCATTTAGGTCCCTGTTCGGGGTTAGCCTCATGAATTCTTTTATTAAGGCTCCTAGCACAACCTTTGGCCCTTAATTGCCTCAACTTCTTATACTGGACCCTAAAACTTCACATACAGGCCTTAGCATGCCATTTCCTATTTTTTGGGATTTTTCTGGGATTTTCAGGCATAATTTCTATCTTTGCTCTTACTAGCCTGAAACTTTGCAAAATTATGATTTCGCTCCTGGTTTGGCTCAACCCCATAATTCACCTCATTGAGGCCTAACATAATGTTTGGCCTACATTTATCTCCATTTCTCATTCTTAGTTCTTAAGACCTCACTAGAGTCTCTATCTTCCTCTTTTCTCAATCTCGAAAAACTTTCCTTTTACGATTTAATCCCTAAGAATCCTGTTAGAACAATCTCACCCAAGAGGGGGGTGAATTGGGTGAGTTACAAAAAAATTTAAAATTAAAAGCGTGCAAGTATTGAACAAAAACAGAGAGTCAGAGTAAGGAGAATTTTAACCGCAGAGAGGAGACACAAGATTTATACTGGTTCGGTCTAAACCACGTGACCTACTTCCAGTCCCCAGAACACCTCTGAGTGTTTCACTATCTTCCAAGATCGACAGGGCTCTTGGTGCCTCGGTACAGTAATTGAATCGCTCAATCACTCCCCCTTACTCCCCTAAGGATACAACCCCTCTCAAGAGTCCACACTCTTGAGTGTCTCTCAAGTTTTTAATAAAAGTAGTGAATGGCTCTCTTACAGAGTGAATTGAATGATAAACACTGATGCTCAGTAGTAACGTGAAAAACAGAGTATTGAATGCGTAACTAATATTCGCAGGTGGTAGTTCAGGTATTCAATCTCTTCATTAATGCTTCTTCGCGCCTTTTATAGTTGATACCGTTAAGTAGCCGTTAGACGGAAGAGCTTCTAGCCGTTGTGACTTCGTTTGCGTGTTTCGCTGGTTTCAACGGCTCCGCCATTAATGCGTCTGAGTTTCTGACACTGTAGGTCGCAGTCTACGTAATCCCGTTGAAGAGCCGTTGCACTCGTTTTCATTAATCTGCATATTTAAGCTTCGAACAAATGAAAGTTTTGAGGTGAGTGCTTTAATCTTGAATACAGAATGAAAGCTAATTTATCATTCAAGGATTTGTGACGAAATCATTTATCAGCAAGAAGAACAGAATGTCATTCCGGTTTAGTTTGATCGAAAAAGTGATCGATTACTTGATGATAGATCAAGTTATCGATAAACGGAATGAAGACTTTTCGAAATAGATCACCAAAATTATCGATCAAGTGTTGGATCATTGACTCTAAGAATTATCATAGAAAGAGGAAATCGTTCCATGATCGAACAAGTGATCGAACACATATTTGATCGAACAGATTATCGATAATTCAAATGTTATTGAAATGAAGCTTCAGTCATTGATGATCGAACATCTTATCGATAAATGTATGATGGATAATATTATCGATAAAACATGGTTATGTAAATAATCAATGAAAGACACAGGCTATCTGAAATGATCGAACAGTTGATCGATCATTGATTATTCGAACAAGTGATCGATAATAGTGAAGAAAGAAGTTTAATCCTGTAAGGCAAAGGAAAAGATTATCGATCACGTTTTGTGAAAACATGAAATCCGAGGAATTGAATGATCGATCATATTATCGAAAAACCAGTGATCGATAACTTGATCGAAAAATAGTTCACCATAACTTAATGCGAATATGTCAATTCTTAGACTCTTTATCGATCACGTTATGTGAAAACTTATTTAAGCAAACAAGTTAAACTTATCGATAATGTTATCGATAATTTAGTTGTAACAAAACTGAGTAAGAGTAGATAAGGACATTGATTATCGATCATGTGATCGATAATTTTATGATCAATAAGGTTATCGATCTATCAGTGAATTTGATCACCTGCATTCAGAGAGTTAGAGCATAAAGTTCGAACACGTAATCGATAAACAAATGGTCGGAAATATGATCGATAAATTTGTAACAGAACTAATGTGCAGAACAAGTAGATTGTGTTACCTTTTATCGAAGTCGTTATTGATGACTGATTTATCGATAACTTGATCGATAAATACACTTCAGATTTGGGTCTCTTATCAGTAACTCGATTGTTTACCTGATATTATCGATCAGCTTATCGATAATTTACCATACTCTTATGTGATTTTTACGTTAGTGATTATCGATCACTTTATCGATAAATTACTCATCGAATAGTTCTTCGATCAAAAAGCCTACTATAGACCTGATTTACACTTGATCATTTATCTGAAACCTTAGCGATAAACGATTGCTCGATCAGTTGATCGATCAAAATACTTAACCTTGATATTCTGACTTTGTTATCATCAAAACTATAATCCTAACATTCTCCCCCTTTTTGATGATGACAAAACACAAGTTATAAATCATCTATCAGAGAGAACATCAACCAGTTTTATATTCTCAAAAAGCATGAAAAGGACAGATAAATATCAAGAACATATTATCGATAAAAACACTATCCAGATACACAAAAGATAACAAAAGAGATAATATAAAGTCATGACATAGAACCAAAAAGCAACTCATAAAACCATATAAGCTACAAATATCATCAGTTTTCTTCTCCCCCTTTTTGTCAGCATCAGAAGGGGTAGGAACCGAGGGAATGGTCAGGGGAATAGGGAGAGGAGGAAGAGGAAAAAGTGGAGAAATAGATGGAAAATGAAAGGAGTGAACAGGTTGGGGTACAGTGATAAGAGCAAGAGTAGTAGGGACAGAAATAGAAGTAGATGGAACAGAAGGAGAAGTGGTGGAAATAGGAGAAGTGGGTAAAGGAGAGGAAGGAGGTGCAGGCTCAGGGTGCGGTGGAGAGGGAGGATGGAAGAGGAGATCCTCATAGCTGAAGCTTGTGCTAGGTGGAGTGAAGTGCTGGCAGAGAGAGGTAACTAAGCCTTTAAGCTCTTGGAGTTCCTTGTCCACTGAATTAAACCTCTCGGTGACTTCTCTTTCCAAAACCACCATAGCTTGTTGGTGAAGATCCAGAATCTTAGAGATGCCATCAAACTTCCGGTCAGAAACTTCCCCATAGTCTCTGGCAGTGGAGTAGACTCTGGTCTCAAATGCCCGAAGCTCAGCCTGAAACATTTCCCTGAGGGATCTCTCCATAAAAGATGGACCAGGGGTATGAGATGGGGCAGCAGTGGATTCAGCTTCATCCTGGGTCCGAGATGTACTAGCAGCAGGTTGCTTTCCCTTATCCTTCTGAGATACTTTCTGTGATGGTGTAAAGGGAACAGAGATCCTCATTTTGTGGAGCTGAGTGAGGCCAAAACCAGGAACCTTAGTCTTGATTTCCCCAGGCTCAAAAGGAGCAATGTTATGTGCCTGAAGGAAATAGGTGGCCAGCTGAGGATAGGGAATTGGGGTTGATCTGGACTTGTTAAGAACAAAGTCCTTCATCTCAGAGTAAATAAGATCCCCAATGTTAATCTTTTCCCCACTAATAATCCGGGCTAGAAGAAGATAATCATCCTGAGTGAGATGTGAGAAACTACCGGATTTGTTTACCATACACCTAGAATAGATGTAATGGATGATCCTATAGAAATCACACATCTGCTTAGGTGGGAAATTCAGCTCACCGGGATAATCACTGTTCTGCATTAAGATTCTATAAGCCTTTACTTCATTCATGTCACCACCTCCTCGCACAAAATCTTGAGTTCCTAGCAGCTCATTTATTTGGCACTGGTGAGTTTAAAAACTCTGCCTCTCAGTGTAACTTTCAGACAATTTTCTATGAGATTGTCTTTATCATCATATTTTTCTACTGATTCCATATTACAGTAGAATCTTTTAACCACTTCGGGACAGTATTCACCACCAATAATTAACCAATTCGAATAATGCTGCAGTGGGTCACTTAAATCAAGCTCAATCTGTTTATTTTTCCTCAGACCCTCTAAATCAACAGATACCACAGGACAGAATTTTCTATTGGCAAAATCGGCCTTATACTTTGCTATATTAACTTCATTATCGAGATTGCCAGATAATAACTCAGAAAATTCAGTGGGTATACCTTCAGAAGGAATTTCCCGAGCGACTCCTTCACTTGCCCTCTGTTTCTTCTTTCTCGGTTGCTTGGGAACAGATAGATTCAAGGCTGATTCCACGGCTTTCTGAACTGAGACTCCATCATCCGACTCGGTCTCCGATTCCTCAGTCACAATCGGTAGCTTTGATTTGGACCGGGGAGATTTTCTGAGAGAGGCCGGTTGTTCTTCGGTCCGACTTTCCCGGATTTTCAGAGTAGCCCTCTTCTTCGTTGATTCCTCCCTTACCTTCGGTCTGTAACGTTTTCGAGTACCCGAAGCAGTGGTGTCACTCGATTGAGGCTGTTTCTCCTGCGCTTCTCCCTTTTCCACGTTCGGTTGCTTCACCCGAGCCATTTCGGAGGTGCCGAGCGTTTTTGACAGATTAAACGGTTGAGAAACGGTGGGTTTGAGGTGGGTGAAGGTTGGGAATGCAGCAGAGAAGGATTCGATCGGTGAAACGGTTGAGAATTTAAGATAGTGGTGATTCTTGACCGTTGCGAAGAACAGGGGACCGGTTTTTTCGAGTTAGGGTTCGAAAACTGACGAAGGGATTTCAGAACAGTACCGTTATAGTTTTCGAAATTATCGATTAAGTTATCGATCAACACTTGATCGATCACGTGTTCGATAATTATGAAGAACACACTTGAACATAGAGCAGATTTATCGATTACGTTATCGATCATGCATTTATCGAACATATTATCGATAAAGTCAGTAAAAAGAAATGCGTACCTGATGTAATTTATCGATTATTTGTTCGATAATTAAGCTTATCGGTCAGCTTATCGATCAATGCTTACCAATTTTGACGGATGGGTCTCGAATCCTTGAGGCTCTTGATCGATGTTCTGATCGATATTGAGTTTATCGATCACGTTATCGATAATTGTAGTGTTGGAGCAATTCCCTTTCTTTACAAAGTGAATTTATCGATCAGTTGTTCGATAAATTATCTCCTACTTGCCTTCATGATTATCGATCAATTGATCGATAATCTCATACTCTGTTTACCTCTGTTTTTCTTCATCGAAACAGAGCTTCCTGCAAAACAAATTTCTACATACTCCGATGCTTAAGTTAGTTATTTTATCATCAAAACAATAAATTTAAACACTTAATCTTGAGTGATAGTATGACATTTCTTACAATTCATTGGGATTTACCATTCCCAATTCTCCTCTGAAGTAGCTGAACTTCTGTTGATCTAGTGGTTTTGTGAAGATGTCGGCTATCTGATATTCAGTGGGGATGAATTCAACCTTTACATCTTTCTTTTGAACATGATCACGAATAAAGTGATGTCGAACATCAATGTGTTTGGTTCGAGCATGATGGACTGGATTCTTGGACAGACTTATCGTGCTCGTATTATCACATAAGATTGGAATCTCACGTAAGTTGATTCCTAGATCTTGTATTTGTTGTTTTAGCCATAAGATCTGAGCACAACAGCAGGCAGTGGCTACATATTCTGATTCAGTTGAGGAGATTGCCACGGTGTTTTGCTTTTTACTTGACCATGAGACAAGACATCCTCCGAAGAATTGACATTGTCCACTGGTGCTTTTTCTGTCTGTTTTATATCCACCGTGATCGGCGTCTGAGTATCCCATTAAATATTCGGTTCCTCTTTTTGGATACCAGATTCCTAAATTTTGAGTTCCTACAAGATATCTGAGTATCCTTTTCACGGCTTCTTCATGCGACTCCTTTGGAGCTGACTGATATCTCGCACACATTCCCACACTGAACTGAATATCTGGTCTACTTGCAGTGAGGTATAGTAAGGAACCGATCATCCCTCTATATCTTGTTAGATTTATGTCTTTCCCGTCTTCGTCTACATCAAGCGAACAGGTTGAGCTCATAGGAGTCTTTACACTTTTAGCATTCTCCATTCCGAATTTCTTCAGCAACTCCTTTACATATTTCGTCTGGGATATAAATATACCGTTTTTCTTTTGTTTGATTTGTAATCCCAGAAAGAAGTTTAATTCTCCCATCATGGACATCTCGAATTCTCCCTGCATAAGCTTAGCAAATTCTTGACAGAGATCTTCGTTAGTAGCACCGAAAATAATATCATCTACATATATTTGAACAATCAAAAGATCTTTCCCATTTCTTTTAATGAAAAGTGTGGCATCCACTTTACCTCTTTCAAAACCTTTTTCTATCAGGAAGTTGCTAAGTCGTTCATACCAGGCTCTGGGCGCTTGTTTCAAACCATACAAAGCCTTTTTAAGTTTGTAAACATGATTTGGAAAATTTGAATTTTCAAAACCGGGAGGTTGTTCGATAAACACCTCTTCGGATATATAACCGTTCAGAAATGCACTTTTAACATCCATTTGAAATAGTTTGAAATCTTTGATGCAAGCAAAAGCCAAAAGAACTCGTATGGCTTCCAATCTAGCTACAGGAGCATACGTTTCTTCATAATCGATTCCCTCTTCTTGATTATAGCCTTTTGCTACTAATCTGGCTTTGTTTCTGACGATCTGAGCCGATTCATCGAGCTTGTTTTTGAATACCCATTTGGTGCCAATGACCGGATGGTCTTCTGGTCTGGGTACCAATTCCCAAACTTGATTTCTCTCAAATTGGTTAAGTTCTTCCTGCATCGCAACTATCCAGAATTCATCTGATAGTGCTTCGTCAATATTAGAGGGCTCAATGTGAGATATGAAAGCAGAGAAAAGAACTTCATTGACAATTTGTCTCCGGGTTTTGACCCCTTCATTGACTTTACCGATGACTTGATCCAGAGGATGATCTCGGTTGTGTCTCCATGCCTTTGGCTGCTCTAGATTTTCTTGTAAAGAGGATCGTTTAAAACATCCCTGTTTTCTGAAACGGTTTCTGAAAATAATTTGTTCGAGTTTTTGTTCAAATCCAGTTTTTGAAAATTTTGAACGATTTCAGCATCATCATCTACAGGTTTCGAAATTGTTTCAGTTTCAGCAAACACCACATGAATTGATTCTTCTATTGTAAAGGTTCGTTTATTGAAAATTCTATATGCTTTACTACGATTAGAGTAGCCAAGAAACAAACCCTCATCAGCTTTAGGATCGAATTTACCCAGGTTTTCTTTGTTGTTGTTGTGGATATAGCATCTGCTTCCAAAGATCCTTAGGTGTGACAGATTGGGTTTTCTTCCCCTGTACAATTCATATGGAGTCTTCCCGAGCAGTGTTCTGATGTAGGCTCTATTTGAAATATAGCAGGCTGTGCTCATTGCTTCTGCCCAGAATACTTGTGAGACCCCTTTCTCATTTAGCATTGCTCTAGCCATCTCCGTGAGTACTCTATTTTTTCGTTCAACTACTCCGTTCTGTTGAGGAGTCCTTGGTGCAGAAAAGTTGTGGTCAATTCCATGTTCCTCACAATAGTCTGCAAATTCGTTGTTTTCAAATTCTCCTCCGTGATCTGACCTGATAGACACAATAGATATACCTTTCTCATTTTGGACCTTTTTGGCAAAAACAATGAAAGCATTAAAAGTTTCATCTTTAGAGGAAAGAAACAAAGTCCAGGTAAACCTTGAATAGTCATCAACTATTACAAGAGTATAAAGATTTCCCCCGAAGCTTTTTACTCTAGATGGACCGACCAAGTCCATGTGAATCATTTGGAGAGGTCTTTCAGTTGAAACTATCTTCTTTGATTTAAATGAAGATTTTGTTTGTTTACCTTTTTGACATGCATCACAAACATCATCGCGTTCATACTGGATTTGTGGTAAACCAACAACTAGATCCCTTTTTATTAATTTTGAAAGTTGATTCATGTTGACATGTGCAAGTCGTTTGTGCCAAATCCAACTTTCCTCCTTTTTACTAATAAAACAGTTTTCAGAAGTTTTAGAATCAAGTTGAAGTGTATAACAGTTACCGTCCCTCGGAGCTCTCAGCTTCGTATTCAATTCTTCTTTCTTCAAAGGTAGGTCATCTTTGCTTATGATTAAGCACTCTTCAGAATCAAAGATCACCCAGTTGTTTTTGTCCGCACTCTGACTGACGCTGAGGAGATTATGACACAGACCTTCCACGTAGTACACGTCTTCGACCTTCATGCCTATACTACTTCCGATTTCTCCGATTCCAGCAATTTTTCCCGATTGGTTTCCTCCGAAGCTTACTTTTCCTCCGTCTTTTGGTTTGAGTGATGTAAACTTCTCAGTGTCACCCGTCATGTGTCTGGAACATCCGCTGTCTATATACCATTTATTTGTTCTGGATGCCTTGAGACATACCTGCAAAAATTACAATCATGTTTTAGGTACCCATACCTTCTTGGGTCCTTTTTGGTTAGTATGAGTTATTTTTGGTGCATAAGTACCTTTGGGCACCCATTTTAATGTTCCGTAATCTCCTTTCTTCTTATAGTAACAAGAAGAAGTTGAATGGCCTTTACGGTTGCAATGAGAGCAAAGTGCAAAAGGATTTGAGGAATGCACAGAATTTCTAAAATATGTAAGATATGATCTACCACTACTCTTTTTCTTTCCTTTCGATTTATCTTGGGTTGGATCGTATCCTATACCAGTCTTGTCCATAGAGCATCGTTGAGCTCCTAGAATCACCTTAAGCATTTCGCTACCTTTAGTGAATTTTTCTAAGGTTCTGGTAAGATCTTCAATCTTTCTTTCATTCTTTTCACAACTTTTGCAAGTCAAAGTCGAGTCTGTATTGACTTCAACCTTTGATTGTTGATCTTCTAAAAACTTTATCCTTTTCTTAGAGCTAACTAACTCTTTTGCAATTCTTACTAATTCTAAATGTAAAGCATTGTATTCGGACTGCAATTCATCATAAGATGGTTCAGAAATTATTACCTCGTCTGTTTCTGATTCCTCGTTTTCTTGGGCCACTAGACAGATATTAGCTGTCTCTTCATCATCACTTCCTTCTTCTTCATCGGAGGAGCTGTCTCCCCAGATTGATGTGACGAAGGCTTTCTTCTTTCTGAATCTTTCTTTCTTCTTTTCTTTGTCCTTTGCTCTGGAGAGTTGGGGACATTCCGCCTTGATATGTCCTGGCTTCTTACATTCGAAGCAAATGATTGGATCCTTTGATTCGTTCGGATATGAGGAAATTCTGCGTTTCGGCTGAAACTTCTTTCCGGTTCTGTTTTTGTAGAATTTCTTGAACCTCTTGACTATAAGGCCCATTTCATCATCATCAAGATCATCTTCATTTTCATCTTCGCTCTCTTGAGTTTTAAGAGCGATGCCTTTCCGGTTTTTCTCGTTCATCTCCTTTTTGTATTTTTGCTTGCTCTCATATTCAGCAAGGCTCCCGAACAGTGCTGCAACAGAACCAATGGATTCTCCTTTGGTTTCTTCAATAGCTGTTACTTTCGGTTCCCATTCTTTTGTGAGACCGCTCAGTATTTTCCTCACTTGATCTTCTTGACTATATTTCTTCCCAAGTGCAGTGAGGTGGTTTATGAGATGTGAGAATCTGACTTCCATATCTCGGATACTCTCTCCTTCCTTCATTCTGAATAACTCGAATTCGGTAGTGAGAGTGTTAATTCGACTCTGTTTTACACCGGTGGTTCCTTCATGAGCTATCTCCAGAGCCTCCCACATTTCCTTCGCGGTTTCCAGACTTGAGACTCTGAAGTATTCCCTCTGACTAAGCGCACACGTGAGTATGTTGATAGCTTTGTCATTTAGAGTTACCAGCTTCTTATCTTCCTCGTTGAACTCCGCGGAACTCTTGGGTACTTGCTGGCCATCTATTGTGTTCATCGGGACATAGTTGCCGTGTTCTATTACGTCCCACAACCCATACTCTGTGGCCTTAATGAAGATTTTCATCCTCATTTTCCAGAAGGTATAATTTTCTCCACTGAAGCCTGGCGGTTTAGATGTTGAGCATCCTTCAGGTAGCACGCTATCTCCAAATCCTGCCATTTGATCTCTCTTCGGACTGTTAAATCCTTAGTGAAGAGACCTGCTCTGATACCAAATGTTAGAAACAATCTCACCCAAGAGGGGGGTGAATTGGGTGAGTTACAAAAAAATTTAAAATTAAAAGCGTGCAAGTATTGAACAAAAACAGAGAGTCAGAGTAAGGAGAATTTTAACCGCAGAGAGGAGACACAAGATTTATACTGGTTCGGTCTAAACCACGTGACCTACTTCCAGTCCCCAGAACACCTCTGAGTGTTTCACTATCTTCCAAGATCGACAGGGCTCTTGGTGCCTCGGTACAGTAATTGAATCGCTCAATCACTCCCCCTTACTCCCGTAAGGATACAACCCCTCTCAAGAGTCCACACTCTTGAGTGTCTCTCAAGTTTTTAATAAAAGTAGTGAATGGCTCTCTTACAGAGTGAATTGAATGATAAACACTGATGCTCAGTAGTAACGTGAAAAACAGAGTATTGAATGCGTAACTCAATATTCGCAGGTGGTAGTTCAGGTATTCAATATCTTCATTAATGCTTCTTCGCGCCTTTTATAGTTGATACCGTTAAGTAGCCGTTAGACGGAAGAGCTTCTAGCCGTTGTGACTTCGTTTGCGTGTTTCGCTGGTTTCAACGGCTCCGCCATTAATGCGTCTGAGTTTCTGACACTGTAGGTCGCAGTCTACGTAATCCCGTTGAAGAGCCGTTGCACTCGTTTTCATTAATCTGCATATTCTAAGCTTCGAACAAATGAAAGTTTTGAGGTGAGTGCTTTAATCTTGAATACAGAATGAAAGCTAATTTATCATTCAAGGATTTGTGACGAAATCATTTATCAGCAAGAAGAACAGAATGTCATTCCGGTTTAGTTTGATCGAAAAAGTGATCGATTACTTGATGATAGATCAAGTTATCGATAAACGGAATGAAGACTTTTCGAAATAGATCACCAAAATTATCGATCAAGTGTTGGATCATTGACTCTAAGACTTATCATAGAAAGAGGAAATCGTTCCATGATCGAACAAGTGATCGAACACATATTTGATCGAACAGATTATCGATAATTCAAATGTTATTGAAATGAAGCTTCAGTCATTGATGATCGAACATCTTATCGATAAATGTATGATGGATAATATTATCGATAAAACAGGGTTATGTAAATAATCAATGAAAGACACAGGCTATCTGAAATGATCGAACAGTTGATCGATCATTGATTATTCGAACAAGTGATCGATAATAGTGAAGAAAGAAGTTTAATCCTGTAAGGCAAAGGAAATGATTATCGATCACGTTTTGTGAAAACATGAAATCCGAGGAATTGAATGATCGATCATATTATCGAAAAACCAGTGATCGATAACTTGATCGAAAAATAGTTCACCATAACTTAATGCGAATATGTCAATTCTTAGACTCTTTATCGATCACGTTATGTGAAAACTTATTTAAGCAAACAAGTTAAGCTTATCGATAATGTTATCGATAATTTAGTTGTAACAAAACTGAGTAAGAGTAGATAAGGACATTGATTATCGATCATGTGATCGATAATTTTATGATCAATAAGGTTATCGATCTATCAGTGAATTTGATCACCTGCATTCAGAAAGTTAGAGCATAACGTTCGAACACGTAATCGATAAACAAATGGTCGGAAATATGATCGATAAATTTGTGGCAGAACTAATGTGCAGAATAAGTAGATTGTGTTACCTTTTATCGAAGTCGTTATTGATGACTGATTTATCGATAACTTGATCGATAAATACACTTCAGATTTGGGTCTCTTATCAGTAACTCGATTGTTTACCTGATATTATCGATCAGCTTATCGATAATTTACCATACTCTTATGTGATTTTTACGTTAGTGATTATCGATCACTTTATCGATAAATTACTCATCGAATAGTTCTTCGATCAAAAAGCCTACTATAGACCTGATTTACACTTGATCATTTATCTGAAACCTTAGCGATAAACGATTGCTTGATCAGGTGATCGATCAAAATACTTAACCTTGATATTCTGACTTTGTTATCATCAAAACTATAATCCTAACAAATCCCTCTGTCCTTCCAGGGAACCTCTGGAACCTTTGCTAAAAAGGGTCTGGTAGCCTACCTATTTTAGGCTAATTCTAATACTTCTAGGTCTAAAATTTGAGATGTTACCCATTGAAATTGAGAATGTCTTAAAGATAAAATTCTTTACCTGTAGGCTAGTTAAGCCTGCCAAACCTGACCATCACAACAATAGGGGGCTGGAGTTCATGATTCTTACTATTAAATGTGTTGATTGCATAAGTACCAAATAATACCACATTAATTGTGTGCTCATTGTAGGTCACATTTGGCTACTTAAGTGAGGAGAAGAGAAATGATGAAAACTAGTGGCTAGAGAGTTAATTACAAATGTATCATAGTAAATTTAATGACTGACATGACCCAATTTGTCCCAAATCTTTGGTGAACTTCACCTCAAGCTTTGTAATAGAGAACAATATGACACAATAAGAGAGAAAATTCACTGCTTTTAACGTGAACCACGTGAAAAATCAGTAAATGACACGTACCATATATATATGTATAATATCCAAGAATCTCATAAGTCTTGCTAATAAATCAATAAAAATCATTCTTTCCTGATTTGTTATGAATATGAATTTTGTTTTGCATTTAATTTGAAATATATGCAAAATCATACATATTAAAAATATATGTATAAGTATAAATTAAAATCTTATGGAATATATACAAAATATTAAGATGTTTTCCTGTGCTTATATATAATTTCACCATTGAAAAAGCATTGTCACTTGATTTTCGTAACATCCCCAAAAAAATAAAAAAACTTAAAAAATTTAAAATAATAAAAATATAAAATAATAATGTTTTATTATTACAAAATAATAATATTTTATTATTTAAAAAATAATGTAAAATAATAATATTTTATTATTATAAAATAATAATATTTTATCATTAAAAAAAAAGAAAAGAAAAGAGACAAACATTTAGCTTTCAAAAGCTGAATGCATTAAAGGAGAAGAAGAAAATGGAGAAGAGTCATTTAATGAAAGAAGAAAAATGGAAGAGGACAGTTGAGTGAGATCAAGAGAAAAGAAGAGAAGTGTTAGCATTTTAAGGAGTAATACAAACTTTAGGATCATTTAGGTACATAAAACACCTTTTTCTATTAAATTTTTTCTATGACTATTTCCTATAAATTTAGAGCTTTATATTAGTAGTGTTATTATGATGTTTAGAGAAAACTTTGTGATTTGGGTATGGAGTAAGTACTGAGTTTTGACAATAGATAACCATAAAAATTTAGAGGTAAATGAGTAATTCATTTTAATTGATTTAGATTTGTTCTTTTGTTAGTTTTGGTATTTAAAATCAAATTTATTTTGTTGAAAAGCTGTCATTTATGATATATATCAGATTTATACTGATTAAAATTAAGTTAAACAATTTATTTGGGTTGTTTGATA
Organism: Neltuma alba; assembly: GCF_004799145.2. Lineage (NCBI taxonomy): Eukaryota > Viridiplantae > Streptophyta > Magnoliopsida > Fabales > Fabaceae > Neltuma > Neltuma alba. Next base: position 26,522 of record NW_021635351.1, read on the forward strand.
TATTATTAGAATTTTTATCATTTTATATCTATTTATTGATTGTTTTGATAATTTTAAACTAAGATTTTAATTGAAAAATATATTATTCAAGATATATAGAATGTTTTTACCAATTAAATTTAAGTTAAATAGCTTATTTGGATTATTTCATATATTATTGAGATTATAATCAGTTTAAAATGTAAAAAATAGGTTAAAGATAATTAGAAAAATTTTGAAGTTGGAAACTTAAGTTATAAGTTGAGAATTTTACAATGTTAGATAATAATAGTTTATATATATTTTTTAAATGAGTTATTTGGGTAGAGAAAAATTGTTATTTGAAGTAAGAATTTTTGGGTAGTAAATATATGTATATATATTAATAATAATAAATCCTATGTAATTTAAGTTAGTTATTTGTATGTATATTAAATTGCATCCACATTATTTGTAGATTATCTTGTACTTCAGAGTCTGTAATTTGTGCTCTTATTTCTTAAGCTATGAGATTAAGCTTGGAGTAGAGGTAACTAGGGTTAATTTATTTTCTATACGTGCTTTGCATTGTAAGGTGTTTATTTTGTTTTTATTTTCTCAAATTAATCTGTAAAAGTATGCTTGTGAACAAAATATGTATTTTCTTATATGACAAATTTTGATGAAGTAGGAAGTATGTTGATTTAATTATGCTGGAGTTGTGTTTTATTTGAAATTATGTTTTCTTGTGGTGTTGAATTTAATATACCAATATTATGATTAAATAAAATGAAAATATGTTGTATTTTGTTTGAAATTATATCATATTACTTTGAAGAACTATGATATTTTTAACATATTGTGACTATGCACAGGGTTCATATGTGGAGGTTGGGATTTTCTTATACGGAGGATAATTGTTCTTGAAACCTGTATGGTATACCTACACTACGGATCTTAGTGTTTGGCCTTTGTGTTAGATCCTTGTAGTTCTTCCTTTTCCTTGGCCCGGAATTGAGAATGAACTCTTGGGTAGACACCTCTTGCACCACAGTCCATTCTTGGGCGATGTATGTCACACCTTACTATAATATTGACTTAGGTTCTTTTCAAAATCATTTTTGACCATATTGGATGGTCTTGGGCTCACTTTTTACCATAAAAACACTAATTTTTGGGTTTTTACTGTTCATCGGGTAAAAATCTAATTTTTCTGGCCCAACTTCAAAAATTCATAACTTATTCTAAAAAAATCCAATTGGGGTGGTTCAAAATTCTACTTAAAGATATTTAAGTTCTCTTTCAAGGAAAAATAATCTCATTGTCCAATTCTTTATGAGAAAGCGTCGGGTTTTTGAGAAAACAACACTGTCTATTTGCCAAAAACCCTGATGTCCAGATTCTGACCATTAACTTTAAAAAATCATTATAAATCGTATACTGGGCCATTTTTAACGTATTAGCTATCAATTTGAAGCTCAGGATGTCATATTTCATCATACCAAATTTCATGATCTAACGCATTCAGTAACATAATCAAAAAGTCACGTGAACCGGTCAGGGTCAGTGTGCTTCCAGCACTGTTAGTTTAATATGTACATGACCAAAATATTATCACGAAATTTTGTGGCTAAACTCCACAAATCAACCTTCAATCTGCAGCTTCCCCTTGGAGGATTCAGGTCCTAAAATGTTACATTATTTTTGGGGGATGAGATTTTTGAAAATCCCAGTAGCAAATTAACCAACTATAACACCAAGCAAGCATCATTATTATGCATGATCATATTAGCTACTATTGGTGAACTAACATGCTTATCATTTGGCAAACTCAAACATGCAAAGGCCAAAGCAAGATACTATAAAGAGCAGCCATATAACAATCAAGAAAGCTCAACCACAATAATAGTAATTAACCATACAATAATCAACAATGCTAGTTAGTGGTAGTAGCTAGTTTTAACTTACTACCTTGTTCCAAAAGTCTTAGCCTTTCTTCCTTCTCCTCTTTCCCTTGGCAAATATCAAACCCTAACTATGTGATCCAACAAAAATGGCAGCAAGAATCATTATCCAACCATGAAAAAGCAAGAACATATATCAAAATGATTCTTGAACCATAAAGTTCCCTCCTTTGTTCACTAGTTTTAGATTTGGTTCTCTTTAACCCTAAAAATCACTCCTTAACTTGTTCCTACATGGATTTTCATGTAGATTTCAAAAATGGCTTAGATTTATGAAAATAAATTTGCTTCTTCCAGCCACACCTTGACCAAACCACTAGAGGTTTTGACCCAAAATTTTCAGCTTTGCTTTTAAGCTTCCAACACTTGTTTCTTCTAGTCTATCCTACACCATTCCTCATTTTAAGCATCATGGAAGCCTTAAAACAATGGAAAGCTCATCCTAGGGTCCGGTTCTTCACTTGGCCGAAAATAACTCTCACAACAACAACCATGAAAAAATGCTTTAAAATCACTTAAACTCACTTGCCAACACTAGGATCTAGCTTGTGTTGTTGTGTCTTAGCAATTGTTATGATCAAAACTTCTTTCCCCTTTTTATTAATCAGTTCAGTCCACATTAAGAGAGGGAAGAGACAGATTTTAAACCATAAAAATGAAAGAAAACAAAGTAAGAACACCTCTAGTACCAAGATCTAACCTTGGAACTTGCTTGAATGACCAAAGGTGCTCCCTTTCTTCTTGTTTTCTCTCAAACTCTCTCTTTTTCTCCTATTTTCTCCCTTGCACGACTTGAACATCTGAAAATGGGGAGAGAAGAGCTTGATTAATGCTTCAAAATATCCGAACCACCTTCTTTAATGATAGTCCAAGTGTCATTACCCCACTAAGTCTTGATTCCTCTTTCCTAATTAACATAATTCCAAATGAAATTAATTACTAAAGTCAAAATCCTCTCCATTTATGGAATGACACTTGGCTAATTCAAATCTTCTCCTTCAAGAGCTTGACACATGGCTCAATAGGATCCCTTGGATTTGCAAGACACCAATCTTGCTTTATCGGTATACTTTAGGCTCTGAGTTTAACTTCTTTTCTATAATTACAGTGACTTAGTCTCTGTAATTATTTTCTATCAGATCCTTAATTTATTCTCCTCATTATTATCTTCCCAAATTGCCCTCTTTGTCTCAAAATTAATTTCCTAATATTTAAATAAAAAGGAAAATTAATTTCCTTCTCTTTAGGGATTTTTCCACTTTTCACATTTATTTGGAAAAATCTTGGACACTTGAGGGTTTCCATTTAATTCCATAATTCCTTATAATTCCTTAGGATCCCATAGGAATTTTCTTGGAATTTTATTCCCCTTAAAAATATTTATTTGGAATTTTCCAAATAAAATCCCTTCATTAGTCTAAATCACCCTTTAATTCTCTCATAATTTCTCTAAGGGTAATTTGGTCATAAAACCAACTTTATAATTTCATATAACTCTCAAAAGATATCATCCTCATCTTTCCGAAATTTTCCAAGGCTCGAAAATATTTTTCCTTATTTACATTTGACCGATTTTCTTTAATTAGTCAATTTCCTATAATTGGCTTGGAAAATTACTGTAATTATTTTCCACCAAAATTCCTTGACTTTTCCTTATTATTTTTAATCCTCAATAATTTGAGAATATTTCTTATCTCTAATTATCATAATGCTGGATGTGACAGGTGGTAATGAGTTAAACCCTAATAACATAAGGCAAAATGAACCAACTGGGGGCAATGGATTGAATGGTAATGGACATGAGGGAGCCGGTAAGAATATAGGATTTAATAGTACTAATAGACCACAAAGAGGGAGAACCATTAAAGATCTTACTCAGTCCGATGTAAATTTTGAACCTTTGCTTAGTGCTTTGCCTGTCTTTGAAAATGATTTTGAACTCAAAGGTCAATTAATACACTCACTTCCTAAGTTCAATAGTTTGTCAGGTGAAAATCCATACACTTATTTGAAGTATCTTCATATATAATGCTCGTCTATAAAGCCAGCAAGGGTGAGGTGAGGATTAAAGATGTGCTTTGGAAGGTTTTTCACCTATCTCTTGAAGGGAAAGCCAAGGAGTAGTATATGAATCTGCATTATATGTAGACAACCCATATGAATCTTGGACTATACTAAAGAGAGCTTTTCTTGATAAATACTTCCTATCTACTAAGATCTCCACTGCTAAAAAGGAGATATCTTCTACTAAGCAAAAGGAAGGAGAAACTTTCTTTCAATTCTGGAGTCGATTCCAAGATATATTTACCAAGTGCCTGAACCACCAGATTATTGAGGAGCACCTTGTTCAGTAGTTCTATAATGGGTTGTTGCCACATGATGTTGAAGTATTAGATGCTACAACTAACGGATCAGCTAAGTTAATAGAGCCACAAGCTGCTTGGGCCTTAATTCGCACCTTTGCCTTGAACCGCTAACATGTGAGCCCTATAAATGCTAGAGGGTATAAGGGAGATAGGGATCCACTTCTTGTCAAACTAGCCCAAGACATGGCTAAATTAGCATCCACAATTCAGAATCTAAGGAGCAACCAACCTCATACTGAACCTCTAGCCTTGGTCACTGCTTCTTGCAGCATATGTGACTCCCTAATGCATAAAACTGAAGATTATATCAGTCCCATTGAAAATGTATCTGCTATGTATCAACACAGGTCAAACCAACACCGAAAATGGGATCCACATTCTAATACTTACAACCCCAAGTGAAAGGATTACCCTAACTTCAAGTGTGGGGATGATAGAAGTGATGGGATGAAAATAGGGTTTCTAAAGGTTTAAAGGGTCCAACTGGGTCAGATCATTTGAGTAGATGCTCCATTTTTGCATTCTGACTTGAATATGACTTTGTTGATATGAGGCATTTTGCCGTAGCGAACGAATATCTTAACCGCGGTGAAACAAAACATTCCCAAGAGGTTTATGGTGAAATTCATGGTTATCAAAACGAGATACGAATCGTGAATCAGAAAGCCGATTTTTTGAATCTTGAATCGTAACGTATCGTGAATCGTAAGATTCATGAATAACTATTAAAGATGATATATAAGTAATTTTTATATAAAAAGATATGAAAAGTTTGTAAATATTAGTTATTTTAGACTCTAAAAAAAAATAAAAAAACCAACATATGAAATTCTAAAGACAAATAGTCCTCAAAATCAATTCACAAAATCAAAATCCTAGCTTAAAAAGACTAAAATCACTGAACATAAAATTCAATTCTTCATTCATCATCTCCAAGATCAATGTCACTCAATTCATGATCATCCTCCATTAACAATGTCACTTCTTCATCATCCTCCTCTTCCCCATCTTCAGCATCATCTTCATTCTCATTCTCTTGTCTTACTATAGATTTTCCTTTGTTATTGGCTTTGGCATTCAAGTATCTTGGACCTATGGGAAAAAAAACTTAATAAGTATGATGGTATATATTTAAACTAAAAATTAACTTAAGTTTAGCTTTGAAATATTATACCTCTCTTTCTTTTCTTACTCAGAGCTCCTTCATCAAGAGTAAAACTCTCATGTATGTCCATCCATGACCCGTCCACTGGCAAGCATGGATTTTCTTTTTCAGTGATCCACTCATCATCAGATTCAATATCTGATAAACAGATTGGATCATATGTCTCGCCTTTTTCCTCTCTAATCTTCTGTCTCATCTCAAGTTGAAGGTTGTACTTGACAAATACAAGTGCATTTAACCTTTGTTGTTCTAAACGATTTCTTCGCTTAGTATGCACTTGATCAAATGTGCTCCAATTTCTTTCACATCTAGTAGCACTACACGTGAGACTCAAAATCCTCATAGCTATCTTTTGCAACTCCTTGCCCTCTCCTCCATAACTTTCCCACCAAAGAGCTAAAAAAAGATACAATAATGAGAAATGATTTCAAAAATTCATATTTATTATTAAGATTAAAAATTACAGTCTTCTAAATAGAATAGACTATAGAGTATAGACTAGAGAATGGTACCAGGTTGCTTTTTG